>NC_073249.2:139617500-139630000 GCF_029289425.2 Pan paniscus
TTAAGTCGGAGAAGTTATTATATTTTCCAGTGTTTCGGTATTTACGGTCCAAAATAGTGTTCATCCTCAGAATATAAAGCCCTTTACCTTTAATGATATATCAAATGCATTGGCAAATATAGCTGTTGTTAGTAAATTCCTATTTAACAGATGGGCAAGATGAGGTAGTGAGATTAAATGACTAGCCCATGGCTAATATGTGATTAGAAAGACAAATTTAATCATAGTTGCCATTTGACTTCCTTTCAAAACTAGAATTAAATTTCAAGTGTCTCCTGACTCCCAGTTTGGTGCTTATTTCACTACAGTGCAATATGTGCTTTATTACATGCTTTAAAATAAGAGGAGAGAGTGGGGAGGCATAAGCACCTTCCTCCTAAAAGGCACAAAGCACAAAATACGAGGGAAATAGTCCATCATTAATTTTCATAACATTCCCTGTAAGACAACAATGAGTACCGACTCTCCCTTAGTCAGGAGGATGGTGTAGAAATCTAAGTTTAAAAAAAGATGCACAAGATGCCCACAGATACTCAAGAAATCAAAAAGACAGCCCAGAATTACCTAGTGTTAGAATGAAATTGATCACACACCTTCTGGAAAGCACACAGTTCTACAAGTCTCTATGTACGCAGGGAAATCCAAGTACCTTTTTAGCAGGGAAGGATTGTTTCATAGAACATCTAGCAGCAACCCTGGGTAAGTGGATACTGTTTTGAGAATGTTTTTAACTTAGTCACCCAATTCTCATCAGGCCCAATCAACCAACTGCCTAACCTCATTTTGTTTTGAAAAATAATGTCACAAATGTGTCCAGAGTGGGATAAAATGCACAGTAGTGAGTTCATTAACATGCCATCTGCATGCAAAACAAGGGGATTCCAGAGGCAGAATGCTTTGGTAGGCCTGCTAGAAATCAAATTCCAGGCTAAAAAAATATAGAACACGACTTAGGGAGAAAAATATTACAGCTACACCTTTACTTGACCCACAGCAAAGACTGACTGGTTTTCAAGAGCTCCAAAGCCAGCCTGAATTCTCTTTCCCTCTTTCTTAAAACTTTAAAACATGTTTTACTACTTAAAGAGGGTAAAAAAACAATTGCTTACAGCATGAGGTGGTTGATGGAGTTTTGTGAATTATATCCATCCCCACGAAGAAAGAAAGGCCTAGCTAGACCTCAGTGTCAGAAATCCATTTAGGATGGCCCGTCTTTTCAAAATCAAGCCTGTTTATCTTCCTGATTCACTCAGTAACAAATCAGAAAACTCAAACCTGCCCCCTTCATTTCTTCCGACTCCTACTGCCTCTCTCTACTCTCAGAGAAAGAAAGGATTCGATTTCCAGAGGCTGTAGCTTTAACGAACCAGAGGCCTTTTTTTCCACAGTGGTACCTCAAACTTCATCAAGAGCATTGGAGTCTGCGTTTTTTCTGTTGCAATTTTCATTCCGCCTTAGCTCTCCCTGACACACCTGTGAAGTGTCACCAAATGCTGTATCACATCAACTTTTAAAAACTGCCAACTCTGCTAATGTCTGAGACCTCCTGATGTCACAGCCTTACATGAGCTTGAAGTACACAAAATCATAGCTTGAGTTTTACCACGCACAGCAAAAGCACCTGTGTGGGTGGGTAGGGCAGAGGGTCTTGTTGAAAGTCGTGAAATAAGACAAACAAAACCATTGAAATGAGATGTACGGCGGGGGTGTTTGTGGAGCTTGTACACCCTTCTTCCTGAACTGCAGTGAGAGACCCCAGTCCCTTAAACTCCCTCACAGAGCTATTTATCTAGGCAATTGTTCCTTCCATTCTCCCTACCCTCCTTTTTATCACGATAGAAATTTCCTCATAGCCTAGAATTCTAAGAGAAAATATTTCATCTATTATCAATTTCATAAACATCCACTCCCACCCACTGCCAAAAAAGCAAAAAACAAAAATCAAAAAACAAAACCACTGGTAAATATTATTCAGGGTATGGTTTGTACTGGCTATTCAGCCCTGGGTACAGATGGCATTTATTGAAAAACTGGAATGTATCATGGTTTTTGGTCATACTATATAGTATAACCAAGTAATTGAGTATATGGGTCCTGCAGCCTCCATACCTGGTGCAAATCTTGCCTACCCCCCGTGTTGTTACCAGACTTAACTTACTAATTTTATGACCTTAGGCCATAATGTACACATATCTACAAAGCACCTTGCCCTTTTCTATTGATATTCTGTATTTTGAATCTATAGGTGTGTTGATCTATACATATTTTTCCAGGTCCTTATAACCTAAGGTGGTATTTGTGAGATACCCCATGATTTAACATATAGAAATTATGGGCTTTAAGAACTGGTACTTTGGCACCCAAATCCACTGCAGTCAAGAATCTACGCAAAAATACACACAAAAAAAGAAGTCTTTTTTGCTTTGTTTCACCATTTTATATCAACATCAAAGAATGTTTCATTAAATTGGAGTAGATATTTTTCTTTAACCATTTTTCCCTTTGTAATAAAAGCAGCTTGGATTTAATGGTATGTTCAAGTAATTTATTTACAATTTTTTGTATTTTTTTAGACCCTAGCAATTAATGGGAAAAAAGAAAGTATAGCCAACAAAAATTTTAAAATAATCTGATAATTGTTGGTGTATAAGTAAAGGTATAATTTGTTCTCTTTGAATGTCTCAGAGCTTTCCCATCTTAAAACAACAAATATAAACATCAGTTCTTTTGACGGATGTCTGCTTTTTACATCATACTAGAATATGTAAAAAGTTTTCCTAAAAATGTTCATGTGTGTGTATTATGACTTTTATATAATCTAATTTATTGTCTTTTATGTGGCTCAAGCCACAGCTCATTCAAAGATTCTAAACACATCCTTTACTACTTTGTGTGGAGTATGTTGATCCATTTTGCTTTCTGAACTAACATGATTACGAAAGTCTTGTCCTTGTTCCTCAGCAACAACAATGTGTGGGCAGAGTTATTATCAATTATACCTAGTTATTCATCATGAAGGAGTTAAGATTTCTCAAAATTCAAAAGAAATATCTTTTAGAGCAAGGCTGAAATGTGGGCAATCTAAATGAGCTGGCATTTCAGGTTGGATAAAGACAAAATGCAATGTTTTTTTAAGAGGAAAGAAACTAGTTATAGCTAACAGGATAAAGCACATCATCAGTGCAGGGAATTTTACCAAAATGCCCCAAATGCCAGCGTTCGATAGCAATTCTGGGATTCTGGGCCTTAATAACAATACCCCGACATGTTAGAGGCTGCAGCAAAAACAAAGTAAGTAATATTGACCCCACCTTTACTTAAACTTGTGACATTTTGTTCATCATGTATGTTTTTTGCATTGATTTAATTTTTTTAAATGCTGCATTAAAAGATTATCTTAATTACTGATTTTTTGACACCTCCTTAAATTCTACACCCAAAATAAGTGCCCACTAACCTCGACTCTACTCTTAGCCCTGCTAAATAAGTAATCTCCCTGAACTTTGGTTACCTCATCTGTAAAACTGAGGGAATAATAATTAAAAGGATTATGAGGACTGAATGATATTGCATGCCTAAGTACTTGTTCATTGTAAAAGTTAACATATAAACACATTTACAAAGCTTTATGCAACTCCAAGATAAAGTTATTATATTAAACATTATACTTAAAGATGTAAGGTTTATGGCAAGTTTAAGTCCCATGATTGATGACAGAAACTGAATCAGAGGCCTTAGAGAAATAGAATTTAAGACACACCTATTCCTACCAAACCTTATTTAAATAAAGAAAACGGTACAGTAACAACCCAAGAAATCAATTTCCTTTCCAGGTTTCATAATTAATCTTCATTTGTAAATCCTGTTTGTCCTCAGATTTTCTCTTTACAGTTCCTAAAAACATTCAATTCACCAAAAATGAAAAATTAATTTAGGAAGAAACTCTAACTTAAGAAAAAACTTGCAGCTCAAACAACAGGTAAAAGCATACAAATATAGAAACTGTTTTTGAAGAAGTTGGGGATGTGAACCTTTTAGTTCAAGATGGGGGGTTGTTCCAGAGTGAAGGAAGGTGAGATGCCTCCCATTCTCATGAGCTAATGATTGTTTCCAAACTGGTTAGAATTCAGTGCTAATTGCATTTTAAAACACCACCTCTGAAATCCTTTTCTCTCTCAGGATCTTGCATCAATGTTTCACATTTTCAATGCAACCTTTGCACTTCACCTTTCTCACTCAACAAATTCTGAACGTCAGATCTACGGGAAGAACTCAGTTCAGATCCTTCCTCTCCCCAGCAGGTTTTGATCTGGTGATGGTGATGTCAATTCCTAGGAAAGGCTGTCCTGCCCTGGTTCTGAGGGGAGAGAGACAATTAAAATCGGTACTTTGGTGACTCTACTCAGGCTTGTCCATTCTAACAGGGAGTCATTAAACAACTTTCCAGTGTCATTCAAAGAACTTATAACAGAATCAATTGATTTTCATCCTCTGCTTTATTAGTTGTGATTTAGGAAATAGAATGGCCCTGTTTACACAGCTGTAACATGTCAGGGCCTGTAGTACATTATTGGCTTGAGGCCTCCGAGTTGCCGTCCATTCTCAGCAGAATCAATCTGAACTTGAAAACATTCCCTCTAGGAAACATGCACATATCTACTAGCATAAAGCACTTCTTGCACAACTGAAAACAGTATTCACTTGAGGTAAGTTGCAAGTTCACCTTCCAAAAATCAGCCCCGACTTGTCATTGCTCTCAGCATGTTCACGATGGGAGCAGAGGGCTACAAATGCCTCTTTAACTAGGTACGCAGCATCGGCGTATGTGTTACACTTTGCCGCTAGTCAGATCTCAGACTCTGCAAGTGGGAGTAGCTGGCTGTTTAACATGCGTTCAGAGCACTGCCAATCTAAAATGGCTGCTCAGTAATACTTTAATTGCAGTTTCATGGAAACAAATTGCTATTTAACTGCAATAAGCATTTCTGTGACTTGGCTGGACTAACAATAGGTGAGTCTTAGTAACAAAGCTATAAGTAACATTAACTTGTAAATGGCCTTTTTCCAATGGCCTCTTAAAGGGGTCGTAGGTGGGACAGCACCCAGGATAGAATTCCCTGGTGAAGGGTGAAGGGGTCTTTGGAGTGAAGGGTTATGGGGTTTTTGGATCGCCTCAATTTAAATACAATTAGTTAGGCTACATGGGAACTCTTCACTAGACTCCATATGTAGCTCTTGGGTTCACTGTTTATTATATGATTTATGGGCCCTAAGAAATATTTTATATAAATAGTAGTGCACATTAGAATCTTACTATATTGACATTTAAAGCCCTTTAAGAGCTTCCTTTTAGATGATTAGTTGTTTCAAATATCAGTGTTAATAAGGGCAAAAGAAAGAATTTAAATACAGCTAATAGTAAGAGGATGACAATTTCACAGACTTCATTTTGGTGTGACAGTTTTCTCGTTTTGTATTTTATAAGACGCTACAGTCCGGGTTAAACTATTTCCTAATAAATCATGAAGAGCTGAAAATAGTTTCTAGTGGCAAACGATTTGGTTTGGAAAAGCTTCAGGCTCCCCTGCCTTGCGGGATGTGTAAATCTAACTAGACAGTTAGATAGGTAAAAAACATTAAACCCTTTTAGAGGACAATCTTTTTACAAAATTGTTTCATTAACAAGAGTGACAATTTGCATGATTGAGACATTTATATGTACCATAAACATAATTTTTTTTTATCAGGAGTTCAGCAGGGCTCAGTAACATTCGCTTTTATTTTTAATTGCACTTGCTTGTAGGGACTGGGGGCCATCTTGCTGTATGACGTGGTTAATATTAAATAAGTCCTTTCAAAAGAACAGTGTCCATCTTGCTAACTAATAACATCACAAATGCAATGGATGAAAGGTGGAATAAACTCATAATTTTTTTTTTTTCCTAAGCAATGTTGAGATTGGGGGAGGAACTGCACACAATCGCTGCTCACATCAGAATAAACCTGAGTGTTTTTAGTAGCTTTCTATCCACACAGAGCATCCCCATTAGAGCCGGGTTTTATTGTTTGAAATGCCTCTGGTTTCAAGAAAGTGTTTTACCTAAAGCAAGACTACTACTTAAATATGTTCTATTGTATATTCATAGCTCCATTAGTCCTTCTCCAATTTAGCACATCAAAGAGAAGGCTTCATCACTTGCATGTGGATTATACTAACATGAGTGACATTTGTAATCTTATAGGTCTGCAACTTAAGAAATGCTTTTAGAAGCTCATTATTAAATACGCAGCAGTGCTTGAGGAACCAGCCATATAATAGTTTATTTAAAGTCCGTAATGACCTTAGCCCTCCACATCACTAAATGCCACAATATATTATTTACTAAAGTTATTAACCACCTCCTTTGAATTTGTACATATCAGGGACATAAGTGCTTATGCCAAAAAGAATATAGAAAATGCCTGCAATCTCATTAACCCATTTCCCCCTTTACCATCCCAGTCTAACTTCTTTCAGAAAGTTCCTTAAAGGAAAAAAAACAAACAAATATAAGAACCAGAACTAGTTTGAAGAAATTCCCCAAGGATCTAATTCAAACAGACATCTAATTCAAACATATATATGTGATTTCTTCATATTATTTTCTTGCATTTTATTTTTATAAGGTTCTAACAAAACTATTCACTTCAACTCTATGCCTTTACAATCTCCTCTAGGAGGTTTGAAGTTCAACTGATTTTTTTTTTTCCCCTGCCCTGGAATCTCCGAAAACAGGAAGTGAGCACAGAAGTTCTCAAAGGGAAGCTGACTGGTAGTTGAGATGCGCTGAGCTACACCTCTCTACATGGCTCCACGGCTATTCTCAGAGGGAGGGTCTACATCAGGCGCTTTTCTGGAATAAAATAAAATGCCATCTTAAAAAAGAAAATTTAAAATAGTAGCGTTCACACACCTGGTTTTATTAGCCTGTGATGGAAGTTGTAGTTGAAATTTGCTCACATCTAAGGAAGCTGGCAGTACAACCTCAGCCTCCAGGCCTATTTGGTTTTCCTCCTTCCAGCACTAGCTGTTATACTGCATGCTTTCCGGAGGGCAGCTCTGCGGGCAGTGCAGGCACTGTGGTGGACACTCTGCTGCCTGCAACCAGCAACTCAGTATCTCAAGACTAAGACTAAATGAAGTCAGAATCTTCCCCCAAAATACATAAGGAAACGCAGAGTCAGTAAAGAAGTGTAGGAGCAAAACAAAATAAACATCTTAGAGCCAACCACACGAGCCTAAGGGTCACCAGGAAATGGCTACTTCACCCATCAAAGATCACTATAAAAAAAAGAGCTCTGGGTCCCTACAACTAAGTGAGCTTCAAAATATGTACAGGTATGACTTAGAAATTGTGACTTCCTTCAAAAGCTATAAACTCAATAAGAGAACAGGATGGTTGTGCCGTATTTTTTTTTATACATACTTCTCATCAATACCCAAGGCTTTGCTATTGAGAAAAAGAATAAACAAAATAGTGGACACTCAAGTATTTATAAACACAAAAGACTTACTGTGATATAGAAGTGTAACGAAATGCTGTTAACAGAATATTCTTGACTTATAGAAAGGACCCTGTTAGAAACTACTTTGTACCCCTGCCAATAATGGCGTGGTTAAGTAATTTGAAGAATACCTTACTGGCCCAGAGCTAAATAAATATACACTCCACCTCCCTCAACTCCTTCAAATTTAAAGTGAGCTTGTTATTCAACAACAATAAAAACTAAATTTTTTCAAAATACAGAAGAGAAAAAGCAGTGTTTAAACCCAAACACCATTAAATATTTTTTCTTTTAAGTTTTTATTATTTAAATACACCATACTAGAGCAAATGTCTCTGAAAATATCACAAATAAAAGATTTTTTTTTCTTCATTCAGCAAATTAGAAGTAGGGGGAATTTTCTACACAGTAGCTGCTATGAGCCTGATTTTTTTTTCCAATTTTTTTTCTTTTTTTCATTCTTTCTTTTTTTCTTTGCCATGGGAGTAGCAACATTAGGACAAAAACACTTACATGCATACATACATTGTATTTTACAGAGATACAATAAGTGTTTGTGATAGAATATCACAAAAGCCACATCTCTTTCCTTTATCTCATGGTCAGTTTTGATTGAAACACGTTTCCTTACAACACTTAAATATACAAAGAGCAAATAGAATGTTGTTAAGGTAAAACACAGGGTACAAACTCTGGCCAGTGCCCTGCTAATTGTTAATGAGGGTAGAAAGCAGATTTGAATGCTTCTTTTAATTAGCTTCATTAGTCATTTCCCTCCCCCCCAGCTCCCTCCCCCTCCCCAAGATGTCCTCTGGTGGATCTTTTTTCATTTTCTCTACAGTCTCCCATTAGCCCAGGTTCATGGAGTCCTTAATGTTCATATTCAGTCATTTTAATACACCAATAAATGTGGGAAGGGCAATCAAGACTAAAGAAGGTGCAATGGCATGGAGCTGGCACTGGTGCTAGCTACAAAGGTGACTTGTCTACTGAAGACACATGGGATCCACCTGTGATGAACAAATCTGAGATGAAGGCACGCATTCTGCATTACTCTGACCTTTTAGCAGACCTGCAAGAAATAAAAACGGGCATCTTAGCTAAAATGCTAAATTTGAGAGATATTAAACTCAAACATGACTGCTTTTGTCTTCCCCACATTCACTAATCTTCTTTTATTAGATTACTTTCCAACTGTGACTTGATAGAGGCTTTCTATGCTACTTACTCTGGCAGTGAAGAACTAAAGCATAACATTTTCTGCAGTTTTACTAGCAAAGAAAATGAGACAGTAAATGGACGCTCAGAAAGTTTCTGGTGTAAAGTACTACAATTAATTGCTTAACTCTGTTAAGAGCAAGTGTCTTTCCAAAAGGAATGTAACATCTTGCCCAGCAGTGGGATCTTGAATTTTTTAAATAGCGGGGACATTCCATGACAAGTTCCTACCTAGGAAGTTTTGGGTTCATATGCTCAACCGTGTAACCTTTTGGAATGTTGCTTAAACTGCTTGTGTCTCAGTTTCCTCATCTTTAAAGAAGGGATAATGACACTGTTATGATAATTACATAATACATATGGGAGCACTTTCAACAGTGCTTGGCCCTTAATAAAAGTTCAACAAATAATGGCAGTTATCGTTATTATTCCGATATCCCCATGTGAAAAATATTCACCCATATTGGTACTACCTATAGGTGTGTGTCTATATGAAAATTTCTATGTACAAATATTCACATATTTTTCACTATTTCGTATCTGCTATGTCACTTAATAACTACACAAATATGTGAATCAATACATGTAATGTGTTAATGACCTGTGATAGATAAAAGAACATAGTTCAATGCAAGGGTGGCTTCAATGTCTAAGTCAGAAATGGAAATCCACACACTTGTCAAATACAATCTGTTTGCAATTACCAAAATGAAATAATACATATTAGGTTGTTATGGTTTTTAAATGACATTTTGAGCTTCCCAGGAAGTTCTCGTTTCACCCTTTCCCTAACTTACAAAAAGCCTGTAGTCTATTAGGAACTGCAACCCCCTACTTCCAAGCTAATTAAAGTGGTGAAGGCTTAATTCCCCAGAGTGGAAGCTCAGTGTGAGAAAGGTAATTTGTCTGTCCAGAACAAAGATGCAGCAGCAGCCAGCAAGCATATTTAATAAATGAGCATCAAATGTCTTCTACGATGGACACACACAACACCAATTATGTAACTATGGGGGGAACTGTGAAGTGACATGTAGACTAGAACACTCACTAAATTTTCCTCCAACTAAAGAGATGTGATCTAACTCCTGTTCCACTGAAAACTGAAAAGCACAGGTAATTCTAGATGGCACCATCACACTTTTGAGTGGAAGAAAAAAAATTCCAGAACAGGCAGCAATCTACAAAAGAAAAAATTAGCCACAATTCCTGATTTACATAACCCTCTAGAAGGCAGCATTCTCCCGAAGCTAGCCAAGCCTCCTTTAAGTGATATAGGTTATAAAATGTTGTAGATCCTTGAACACTAGTGGCCTGAGATTTCAGTCCATCTGAAATGCAAGATTTCAATCACTGTATGATTTAAAAGCTTAAAATTATTTTTCTTGGAATATACAACAGCCAATGATGCAGAACAACAACTACACTACACAGCCCAGACCCTGGGAACAAATCTCAGAATAAAAGTTTAAAGGGACCAGACAATGGGGGCCTATGTTTTCCATGCAATTAACTGCCTTTAAAGAAGGGATGTTCGAATAATCAACTCATTGCTTTTAAGCCAGAGGATCCTTGAGTATATTTACCACGCATAATACACCAAAAATGTAATTGATTCTGCGAATAGAAGGAAAATGGCCAAAATAAATGTCCAGTTTTCCCTACCAAAAATATGGAGAACGAGAGAGGAGAAAATAATAAAACGAAGCCATTTGTCATTTCTCCCCATCTCATTGCCTCCAGAAAAGAAACGCCACAGGGTTTTGGGAAAATAATTTTAAAGCCTCTCCAGTTCCAAAAAGCAGTTTATGTTCCACCAGGAAGTATGTTTTCATTAACTCTTCCCCCTTGCCCTCTCATTAATATCTCTCTGGACCACGTTCAGCTTGCCCAAAACCTTTATTTATAAAAACTACCTTGTGAATTGACCGTGCTCATGGTGAGCTGAGCACCAAGGGCAAAAATGTGAGACACTTATGCCAACAGGGAAATGTTCTTAATTAACAGCACCCCCAAAACACAGCTTCTCACCAATGTCTGACAAGAACATTTCCATAAGTTGTATTTCCTTATGCCTTTTAAGAGCTATTAATTTTTGAAGGCCACCTGTCTCTTTTTTGGCCTCCAACATTAAGAAAATATACACTAATAGGTTCTTATTCATTGCCTAAAATATAGTGTTCCAAAATGAATACCCTACCACTGCCATCCTGGAAAAGGTGTGGAAAACAGATTTCAATGAAAGGCATAAGACATGTAATCTCATCAACAGGTAAACCTGGTTTTTCTGCAGTTCTCCTCCCTAACACCTCTAAATTTATGCCATCTTATACTATAAAAGATGGTATGAAATCCTGCTCATATTTCTTAGGTGTGCTTTATACTTAGTCCCTACCTAACACTGCTATTGCCTGTATTCAGTGCTTCACAATCTAGCAACATTTTCCATCTCATCTCTACATCCTTTCATTCTCACCATGCATGCTGGTGAACTGCAACAATCATTTTTTTGTATAGTACTTTGCTAAGTCAGAGAAAGAAATGGTATAAAACCAGCAACAAAGTGAAGCTCTAACTTGGGGAAAAATTAAGCTTTTACATCAGAAGGAGTGGAGAGAAGGTCTACCATTTTATTTCTAGCATATTTTTTCTTTTTTGCTACCCAGTTTAACTACAAACAGCTTTACCTCTATTCTGAATAGGTATCTCCAAATATTTATGTTACTCATTCATTGTTCTCAACTCTGCCCTGCAGATTCACTTCATTAGAATCCAAATCACAAAAATCTTTAAGCATTTGTATGTCTTGGCACTCCTTGAAGAAGCTTGAAATACCTCATCAGCAGTGACTGGTTAGTTTGCAATTAAAAAGTTCAACTTTTATTCTTAAAATGGTTATTCTATGTAGCTCCCCATATTAGTAAATTAAAGTGCACATAATGTCATGTAATTAACACTAAGAGACAGAACATACATTTAAAATTACCTCATAAACTTGAGCAAGGGAAAAGGACAAATATAAGCATCAAAATATGGCAGCATAATTTTAATGGTTAAAAGTTTTCAAATATTTGTCAAACCCCCACCTCCACCACCGCACTAAGAAAATGCATTACAGAAGACAAAGAAGTCTATTTTTTTCCCCGAGATTTTTGAAGCTTGCTAAATTCCTATTTGCAGATAAATGTTGGTTTTTTTTGTGATCCTTACAACAGACATTAATGAAGTTCCTATTGTAAATCCATAAAGAATTACCAAGTGAAGTGTGCACTTTTTGTTTCAATGCAATAACTCAGTGCTGTGTGATTGCCTGGGTTAATGATGAAAAAGTCAAACATACTATCAGAGCTGATGGAAAAATCTATCACCAATCTGAAATTAAAATTCATCTGTGGTCAATAAGATTTAATATCCATGCAAGTGGCGCTGTAAAGAGTAAATGAATCAATGTCATCAATACATAATCAGTATGAAATATGATGTGAATAAAATTATGCACACGAGTCATACATTTCACTCTTTTCTGGGCCAGTGTGGAATGAACAGTCTCTTAACTGAAGGTTGACAGTAATTGTTACAAATTAGGCACAGCAGTTATCAAAATGCACTCACTTGCATAGCTATAGGACTTATTAAGGAGATTAAAATAGATCTAAAACTATCCAGTACTGGGGGTGCTGGACAACTGTTGATCACCAATTTTCCCTCTGGAATATCTTCTAATACTACATGATTTGTAT